>NC_138824.1:133576393-133577460 GCF_965183815.1 Platalea leucorodia | reverse complement strand
ACCCTAACCCTAACCCTAACCCTAACCCTAACCCTAACCCTAACCCTAACCCTAACCCTAACCCTAACCCTAACCCTAACCCTAACCCTAACCCTAACCCTAACCCTAACCCTAACCCTAACCCTAACCCTAACCCTAACCCTAACCCTAACCCTAACCCTAACCCTAACCCTAACCCTAACCCTAACCCTAACCCTAACCCTAACCCTAACCCTAACCCTAACCCTAACCCTAACCCTAACCCTAACCCTAACCCTAACCCTAACCCTAACCCTAACCCTAACCCTAACCCTAACCCTAACCCTAACCCTAACCCTAACCCTAACCCTAACCCTAACCCTAACCCTAACCCTAACCCTAACCCTAACCCTAACCCTAACCCTAACCCTAACCCTAACCCTAACCCTAACCCTAACCCTAACCCTAACCCTAACCCTAACCCTAACCCTAACCCTAACCCTAACCCTAACCCTAACCCTAACCCTAACCCTAACCCTAACCCTAACCCTAACCCTAACCCTAACCCTAACCCTAACCCTAACCCTAACCCTAACCCTAACCCTAACCCTAACCCTAACCCTAACCCTAACCCTAACCCTAACCCTAACCCTAACCCTAACCCTAACCCTAACCCTAACCCTAACCCTAACCCTAACCCTAACCCTAACCCTAACCCTAACCCTAACCCTAACCCTAACCCTAACCCTAACCCTAACCCTAACCCTAACCCTAACCCTAACCCTAACCCTAACCCTAACCCTAACCCTAACCCTAACCTAACCCTAACCCTAACCCTAACCCTAACCCTAACCCTAACCCTAACCCTAACCCTAACCCTAACCCTAACCCTAACCCTAACCCTAACCCTAACCCTAACCCTAACCCTAACCCTAACCCTAACCCTAACCCTAACCCTAACCCTAACCCTAACCCTAACCCTAACCCTAACCCTAACCCTAACCCTAACCCTAACCCTAACCCTAACCCTAACCCTAACCCTAACCCTAACCCTAACCCTAACCCTAACCCTAACCCTAACCCTAACCCTAACCCTAACCCTAACCCTA